>NC_134353.1:501826719-501871719 GCF_048569485.1 Anomaloglossus baeobatrachus
TTTATATTACCTAAAGAGGCAAAACAAGAGTCCAAATACAGATACATAAATAGCTCCTAAATACTGAAGATTGTAAACCCAGTATTAGGAATATCCATTCTCAATATTGCCCAGCATTTATGTCATGCAAAAACGTATATTCTCACATGGACAAAAATATGATAGTTTCACAACTTCACAAAGCATATAGAGCCAATAATTGGGTTTATAATTGCAAACAGGAAACTATGGCAGTAAGATTGTGAGGGTCTTTTGTAAGAAAATAGTCACATATTACAATAATAATGGAAAGATAAGCATAATAAAAAATGAAACAGTGTCCTAAGTTTTTATAATTGTCATGGTTTTTTTATAAGGAGACAATGTACTTCACAAGGAGGTAAATAAATATATATATATACATATGTATATATATGGGAACACATGTATACATATAAGTACCGTATATGTGTGTGTGTGTATATATGAGAATACATATATACATATAAGTACCGTATATGTGTGTGTGTATATATGAGAATACATATATACATATATACATATAAGTACCGTATATGTGTGTGTGTATATATATATATATATATAAATGTATATATGAGAATACAAAAAGCATATATATGTATGTATATATATGTGTCTCATTTTTTCTCATTCTCTCTCTTCTCTCTATTCTCTCTCTCTATTCTCTCTCTCTCTCATTCTCTCTTTCTCACCCTATTTATTTATATATTTATATTTGATAGATAGCTAGAGAGAGATAATGATGGATAGACAGATGATAGATAGAATGAGAGATAGCAATCGATAGATAGATTGAGATTACCGTAGGATAGAGATAGAGAGATAGATAGAGAGATGGATAGATGATAGATAGATAGATAGAGAGATGGATAGATAGATAGATAGAGGGATGATAGATAGATAGATAGATTGATAGATAGATAGATAGATGGGATAGATAGAAGGATAGATAGATAGATAGATAGAGAGATGGATAGATAGATAGATAGAGGGATGATAGATAGATAGATGGATAGATAGATGGGATAGATAGAAGGATAGATAGATAGATAGATAGATAGATAGAGGGATGATAGATAGATAGATGGATAGATAGATAGATGGGATAGATAGATAGATAGATAGATAGATAGATAGATAGATAGATAGATAGAGAGATGGATAGATAGATAGATAGATAGATAGATAGAGGGATTGATGGATAGATAGATGGGATAGATAGAGGGATAGATAGATGATAGAGAGATGGATAGATAGATAGATAGATAGAAACATACACAAACAAAAGGATCTGAAGAGAAGAAAAAAGCCACTGGCCTTTCCAGTCTGTTGTCATGCTTGTGTTTTTCATATATTCTATATTGTAGGTAAAGTGTAGAGATTATGGAGCAGACTGTTGATCTTATTGCCAATGTGTTTGGGGCATGTAGTTTAATTTCAGCTACAATGTGCCTTCTAGACCCCAAGGCTACAAGCCTTGTCACAGAGGTATTCATCGTGACATGCAATTCCCACAGCAGACATTAGGGGGAGTTCATAGCAAACTGTAACGTGAAGGTCAAGGTAGGCAAGGCACCAGATAAAAGAATTCCATGCAGCTTCTGGTTTTTCCTTCTTGCGCTCTACTAGAGTTAATATAACAGGAAGTGATTACAAATCACTGCACAGATTACTAATCAGAGCCTAGGGAAATGCACCAGTTCTTTAGCCATTTCTGCTTGTCTTGATTGTTTACCAACAAGCTGCAATTCATTTGAATGTTTAAACATTTTTTTATGCAAAAATGCAAAAAAAAAACCTAACAAAAGACATTGCTGCCAACAGAAACATTTTGCAAAATAAGAATGCAGGATGGGAAAAATTATACTAGAAATAAAGGATTGTGGATAGTTATTTAATGCTTAAAGATTGTTCTGCAGTGATCTAGCGTAGTATTTTAAATATATTTAGGTAAATATACATCATTTATAGACTGTAAGCTTGTGCGCGGGGCCTTACTCCTCTTGTAACTGTTAAATTGTGTTACTCCGTCTCTGTTGTCTGTACATGTCCTCCTCAATTGTAAAGTACACGGAATATGTTGGTGCTATATACATTATTATTTTTTTTATTATTATTATTATTATTACTACCATTATCATTGTTAGTATAGCCTTTACTTAAGCATGCCATTAACTAGAGACTATAGATAGCCAAAAAAGGACTAGGGCTAGTTCATGCCCTCAATGGAAGATGTCGGGGGAAAGGGTCAGTCATGATGAACAATCCTTGTAGGATCATTTTGATATTTAAGGGTTTTTCAAGCTGAATCTTTAAACTACATGCCTTGTTCATATAGTGTATCCGTCACCAGATTTCACAGTGTAGACTGTATATATTACTAAATAGATCTATTAGACCTGGTGAGGCATTTGCACTTACTCTATAATTCTCTCACTTACTCTCTAATTTCATGCGTTTACACTGCATATTGCACTGCACTGTAAACACATGCGTCCTGTTTCCCCAGCACAATCTATGAAGATTGTGCATAATCCATCTGCATGTTACGTTTGAGAGTGCAGAGATTTGCATGCTGAAATTTTGATCCAAATCGCTGTGCTCAAAAAAGTAACGTCACTTATTTTGTGCGCTTTGGATGCTGCTCCCACTCTGTCTATGGGAGGGGCAGCATCCCGAGCGCATGAAATCGACATCTATTGTGCAGACACACTGAATCCATTACACAGTGTTTCTGCAGCGATTTGAAGTGCACATGCACTGCCCAAATCGCTGCAGATTTTTCAGCATGGACACTATGCAACGTGCGCACATAGCCTTAGGCTGTGTGCGCACGTACCTGCTGAAATTTCTGCAGTGATTTGGCAGCACATGTGCGCTGCAAATCGCTGCAGAAGCACTGCTTAATGGATGCAGTGTGTTTGCAGAATAGATGCCTATTTCATGCGCTCTGGATGCTGCCTCTCCCATAGACAGAGTGGGAGCAGCATCCAAAGCGCACGGAATAATTGACATGCTGCATTTTTAAAAGCAGAGATTTTGTCAAATTTTTGACACTCAAATCGCTGCGTTCAAAAAAGTATCGTGCACACGGATTATGCACAATCTTCATAGGTTGTGCAGGGAACGCAGGACGCATGCAGTTACGCTGCAGTGCTAGACGCAGCGTAAATGCATGAAATTACGCTACGTGCGCATATAGCCTTACTGCGTTTTTGGTGCATTCTTGAGGTCACAAGAATACATCTAAATCCATGCATTTCTTTCTCCCAGCAAAGTCTATGAGATTTCTATTTTGCTGTCCACACTGGGCATCTTTTTTTGGCTGCATCTTGGCTGCGTTTCTGAAGATGCAGCATATTAATTCTTTTTGCGTTTTTACCAGTGTTTTTGAGCCCTTCCAGTCAATTGATTTGACTTAGAAAAAAAACGCTTTGGGCAAAATGAGATAATAAAAAACATTTTGCCGCGGGTCCATTTTTTTGGGCCAAGAACGCTGCATCTTTGTGGTTAAGAAAGGATGCAGTGTGTGAACATAGCCTTATGCATCTTCTGCTGCGGTAGAATCCACTGGTTGCCCAAGATTTATTGAGCCGGCTTCACAGCTGTTTGTATGTGCCCACCCTCTACAGTTTTCACTATACAGTGGAACCTTGGTTTAAGAGTAACTTGGTTTGAGAGCGTTTTGCAAGACAAGCAAAGGTTTCTTAAAATGTGTAACTTGGTTTAAGAGCAATTCTTTGCAAGAAGAGCAAATACCGTGCACACGTATGGTTCTGTCCTTTCTATATGCTCTGACCTACTTTGGAGGTACCTTTCTGTACATGTGTACTGTATACGGTATACTATTGTACAGTATATACTATATAGCATGTCTATCAATTTGGATTTGTGGATACAGTATTGTACTCTCTTTCAGCTAACCATTACAGCACATTGCTTGTATTGTACCTCTCGCTCGCCAACAATTCTATTGTAAGCTAAAGTGCAGTTTAATTTGCTTTATGTTTTTTACTGCACTGTATTCTGTATTAGTGTACTGTAATAATTTTATATGAATACAGTACATTATTTTCTATAACTGTAATAAGTTTCTATAAATACAGTAAATATTTTTGGGTTGTGGAACGAATTGTCTGCGTTTCAATTATTTCCTATGGGAAAATTTGCTTTGATATAAGAGTAACTTGGTTTAAGAGCTCACTCCCGGAACCAATTATGCTCGTAATCCAAGGTTCCACTGTATTCTAGCTTCTCACATTTCCCTTTCTTAGTGCCGACTCCTACACAAATGTGAAAATGTACAGTCTGATTTTTTTCCTCTGTCCGAGACCCCTTATAACAGCAATGATACATGACCTCTGGTGCGCCGTTCTCAACACTCTCAGGAAATAAAAAAGGGGTTCAGTGTGAGAAGGTAACCTCAAAGAAAGTGGTGACGATGAGGCTGTTGTACATTTACAGAACAATGCCCCCATAACCATGCACAGCCAAACACACATATATTTGGGATGAATAATTGTCAGCTGAACCAGAATTAGGCCATACGCGATCTAAATTGTACAGATGTAGCAGCCAGCAACTTGATAATTGCGGCACTCTTGGGTGATAATCTAGCGTGTCTACAATATTGTATAACCACACTATCAGGGTAAAATATGCACATATCTACCTTAGTAATTTAGCATGTAGTATGCGATAATAGAACATATACATATATACTCTCCGCTAAGTCCTCTAATTAGCATAGACTATGCATGGAAGAGGAGTTGGCTCGTATTTCCTGAAGTTTGTTGCATCTTTTAGGAATAGGCATTCGGTTGTAATGATTAAAATGCTTGCAAAACAGCTTGTCTTTTAGCCAGTCAAGGTCGCTGCTAGTTAGAGCCCTCATTTAAGCGCCCGTGATTTTTCCCCTATGCATAAAAACAAGCCGAATTTCATCAGCGTGTTAGTATTTACCATCTGTGTTTCATCCATGTGAAAAAACAATAATAATAATTGTAAAGCTTCTCCTATCCATTGCAATGTTAATACGGCCGGATTGTACACCGATTTCATCCGTGTGCTGTCTGTGATTTTTACAGGCTTGTATGGGTAATTCTGATCCAGATTTTGGATCGGAAATGGACTGATTCTGTTGCAGACACAGTCCACAAAAATCACAGACGTGAAAAGCACCAGTGTCTTTAATGGGATTGTGCCCTATTTGTGGAAATGAAGGGTAGAAAGCATACGTGATTGACAGGTGTCTGAACGAGGCCTTACAGTAATACCAGGCCTGTGCTATTGTGCAGCAGATTTATGTATATCAGCCACCCAAGATGCTGCTCACATGCTCTCCTGTCACTTTGCTCCCCCTCCGCCCTCATGCAGTTATCATTACCCCACAGGAGCGTGGATTTGGCTGCAGCTCTTTTATTATTCATTGCTGTAATAACAGGCAGGGAGTGGTTGATTATATAACTGGAAGGAAACGGCACAGATGAGGGCTGCATTACAAGTATACCGCACCGTGGTAAGCAGAAAGTTTACCAACATCAATGCTGGCAGGATTATTCACGCCAAAAAAAAGCAGGCGTTTCTGGATTACCTTTGTATGGCATGGAAACTCATGTGAGGATGACAGTTTGAGTATCTATGCAAATGCTTTCATTGTTTTGGAAGATTTAGAATATTTCAGCACAATTAGGCCTTATGCGCACGCTGCATTTTTTTATGCATTTTTTTATGCCTTTTTTGGTGCAGTTTGTTGCCCAAATCTGAATGTCTATCCTTCTGCCATTAAAGTCGATGAGAATTCTGAAATGCTCTGAACACGTTGCTTGTTTTTTCTTTGCAGTTTTGGGTGCAGAAAAAAGAAGCAGCATGTCAATTGTTGGTGCATTGTTTGTTATGCATTTTGTAGTCCTTCCAGCCAATGATTTCACTAAAAAAACGCATGGCACAAAAACCACACCAAAAAATGCAAATGCAAGTGTTTTCTGCCACAAGGTTCAGATTTTGGTGCAGAAAACTCAGCATACACACATACCCTTAGGCCCTGTGCACACAGTGCAGTTTTGCTGTGTTTTTGGTGTAGCTTTGGGTGCAGTTTGTTCCCCTAAACTGCGCCAGAAGGTCCATTTTTCACTGGAGGAACAAAACTGCAGTGTGCACACATACCCGGATATGCACACGAATAACAAACGGAGAACATGCGTAGCCCATAAACACGGCTCATGGAGGGCAAAACGCACCTCTGACACGTCCGTGAAAAACGTGCGTGGTTTTTCACGAACGTGTGAAAGAGGCCTAAGGCCACGTGTACACATTGAGTATTTGGTGAGTTTTTACCTCAGTATTTGTAAGGCCACGTGCACACATTGAGTATTTGGTGAGGTTTTTACCTCAGTATCTGTAAGGTCATGTGCACATATTGAGTATTTGGTGAGGTTTTTACCTCAGTATCTGTAAGGTCATGTGCACACATTGAGTATTTGGTGAGGTTTTTACCTCCGTATCTGTAAGGTCACGTGTGTGAGGAATATGGCATTCATACATGCCAGTCAACTGCTACTTTTCATATTTACACACATCTTGCCCTGCAGCAAGAAGAAGTAACCAAGATCTGGGCACCAAATGGCAGGTGACAAAGTAAATTTAAGAGTACGCTCACACGGGTGTATGAATCGGATGAGTGCAATGCGAGAAAATCTCTCATTGTACTCGGACCAATATTAGTCAATGAGGCAGAGCAGTCGGTCAGCTTTTTTCTCATTCAGATTCTGGATGAGTGAAAAGTCGCAACATGCTGCGATTTGCTGCCAAAATCATCCGAGACTCACCAATACAATGGGTGCGAGAAAAAAACCTGACGTCACATGGACAGCACATGGACCATCCTAGTGACGTCCACTTTTTGGATACAATCCTATCATGTACCAGAGAACACTATAAATGGTCCTGTAAATGACTGTAAAGGACTAATAGCTGCTAAGAAAAAACGGATTGCACAAGGACAGCACACTGACAGCACACTGACAGCACACGGATGACAAGTGAGAAAAAATTATCCTACTCTCCCAGATGAGAATGGGACCATTTTTTCATATGTTCATGTGAGTCCAGCCTAAATGAAGGAAGCAGCTCTGGCCCAAGCAAGCCCCCTGCTGACAAAGTAATTCAGCTAGGGAAGTCTGCCGGCAACTCCAAGATTCAGGACAGCTTTAGGCCCCCTTCACACATCCGTGAAAAACACGCACGTGTGTTACGGGCCGTTTTTCGGGTCCGTTTCCCGTTTTTGTGTCCGTTTTTATGGTCCGTGTGGCACCTGTGTGAATTGCGTATGCTAGCCGTGTTTGTGTGCAGAACGTCCGTGTGTGCGTGTGGAATTAACGTGTATGTGTACGTGTAATGTCCGTGTGTAATGTCCGTGTGTGTGATGCACAATGTCGTTTATAAACGTCGGCTGACAGCAGACAGAGTTGCGCGATGAGAATGAACTCGGGTGAACTTCACCCGACTTCATCCTCATACCGCGGCTCTGTCTGTGCCGAGTACTGATTAGCGGTCACCTGTGAAGGATTCACCGGTGACCGCTAATCCCCCGAGTAACTGAAGTTTCCCCCCCTCTCTCATACTCACCGTTCCTCGATCCCCGGCGTTGAACGGCATTCACACTGCTGCGGCGGCTTTTACTATTTTGAAAAAGCCGACCGCTCATTAAACAATCTCCTATTCCCTGCTTTCCCCGCCCACCGGCGCCTATGATTGGTTACAGTGAGACACGACCTCACACTGAGTGACAGGTGCCTCACTGCACCCAATCACAGCAGCCGGTGGGCGGGTCTATACTGTGCAGTAAAATAAATAAATAAATAATTAAAAAAAAATGGCGTGCGGTCCCCCCCAATTTTAATGCCAGCCAGATAAAGCCATACGGCTGAAGGCTGATATTCTCAGGATGGGGAGCTCCACGTTATGGGGAGCCCCCCACCCTAACAATATCAGTCAGCAGCCGCCCAGAATTGCCGCATACATTATATGCGACAGTTCTGGGGCTGTACCCGGCTCTTCCCGATTTGCCCTGGTGCTTTGGCAAATCGGGGTAATAAGGAGTTATTGGCAGCCCATAGCTGCCAATAAGTCCTAGATTAATCATGTCAGGCGTCTATGAGACACCCTCCATGATTAATCTGTAAATTACAGTAAATAAACACACACCCGAAAAATCCTTTATTAGAAATAAAAAACACAAACACATTCCCTCATTACCAATTTATTAACCCCGACAAAGCCCTCCATGTCCGGCGTACTCCAGGATGGTCCAGCGTCGCATCCAGCGCTGCTGCATGGAGGTGACAGGAGCTGCAGAAGACACCGCCGCTCCGGTCACCTCCACGCAGCTAATGAAGACAGCCGCGCGATCAGCTGAGCTGTCACTGAGGTTACCCGCTGTCACTGGATCCAGTGACAGCGGGTAACCTCAGTGACAGATCAGCCGATCGTACGGCTGTCTTCATTAGCTGTGTGGAGGTGACCGGAGCGGCGGTGTCTTCTGCAGCTCCTGTCACCTCCATGCAGCAGCGCTGGATGCGACGCTGGACCATCCTGGAGTACGCCGGACGTGGAGGGCTTTGTCGGGGTTAATAAATTGGTAATGAGGGAATGTGTTTGTGTTTTTTATTTCTAATAAAGGATTTTTCGGGTGTGTGTGTTTATTTATTGTAATTTACAGATTAATCATGGAGGGTGTCTCATAGACGCCTGACATGATTAATCTAGGACTTATTGGCAGCTATGGGCTGCCAATAACTCCTTATTACCCCGATTTGCCAAAGCACCAGGGCAAATCGGGAAGAGCCGGGTACAGCCCCAGAACTGTCGCATATAATGTATGCGGCAATTCTGGGCGGCTGCTGACTGATATTGTTAGGGTGGGGGGCTCCCCATAACGTGGAGCTCCCCATCCTGAGAATACCAGCCTTCAGCCGTATGGCTTTATCTGGCTGGCATTAAAATTGGGGGGGACCGCACGCCATTTTTTTTTAATTATTTATTTATTTATTTTACTGCACAGTATAGACCCGCCCACCGGCTGCTGTGATTGGGTGCAGTGAGGCACCTGTCACTCAGTGTGGGGGCGTGTCTCACTGTAACCAATCATAGGCGCCGGTGGGCGGGGAAAGCAGGGAATAGGAGATTGTTTAATGAGCGGCCGGCTTTTTCAAAATAGTAAAAGCCGCCGCAGCAGTGTGACTGCCGTGCAGCGCCGCGCCGGAGATCGGGGAACGGTAAGTATGAGAGAGGGGGGGAAACTGACCGACAGACTGTGAGAGAGGGACAGATAGACAGAGAGACCGACAGAGAGACAGAGAGACCGACCGACGGACTCAGGGAGATTGACCGACATACACAGAAATAGAAAGAATAGCCGACATCACTAGAAATAAAAACACCAAACGGACACGGACTATAGGTAGATGCATACGTGTTTACTAACGTGTGTGCACATACCCATAGACTTTCATTGTGTCCACGTGTGCGTGCTCCGTGCAGATAACGGACATGCATCCGTGCAAAACGCATACACATACGGATCACGGACATGCACACACGGACATAATGAAATAACGGACGTGTGACCACAATCATAGATTAACATTGGTGCACGTTTGGCCGTGTCTCCGGTATATACGGAAACGGACCAAACACGCACGTGTTTCACGGACGTGTGAAGGGGGCCTTAAAGGCATTTTGCAGTCAGTCTGGCTCAGAGGAAAAAGTTACAATATTGGGGAGTGCATAGGTCCCACAAATAGGGCAGGCCTTTCAAATACTGAGGTAAGAAACTCACCAAATACTCAACATGTACATGTGGTCTACAAATACTGAGGTAAAGAACTCACCAAATACTCAACATGTACATGTGGCCTTACAAATACTGAGGTAAAAACCTCACCAAATACTCAATGTGTGCACATGGCCTTACAAATGCGGAGGTAAAAACTCACCAAATACTCAATATGTGTAGGTGGCCTTAGGGCTTGTTCGCAGTAAATGCTGAAATTTCTGCAGCGATTTGACAGCACATGTGCGATTCAAATAACTGCAGAAACACTGCGTAAGGCCGGCTTCACGCTTGCGATTAACTCGCACGAGTGCAATGCGAGAAATTCTCGCATTGCACTTGGACCCATGTTAATGAATGAGGCAGCTCCCATCTGCTATTTTTTTCTCAGTCCAAATCGGACTGAGAAAAAAATCGCAGCATGCTGCGTTTTGGTGAGTTTCTCGCACAAGTCTCTTCAATGCAAGTCTATGGGTGTGTGAAAAAAACGGATGTCACACGGATGGCACACGGGCCATCCTAGTGACATGCGTTTTTCTCAATAGATTTCTAGCAAGTGGCAGAGAATAATGTAAATGCTCCTGTACATAACAGTACATGAGAAGCAGCTGCAGAGGGTAAAAACTGATTGCACACTGACAGCACACTGACAGCACACTGATGAAAAGTGAACTAAGAGCGTCTGACTTTCCAGCATGAGAATCGGACCGATTTTACACTCGCAAGTGTGATTCCAGCCTAATGGATGCAGTGTTTCAGCAGATAAGATGCTGATTCCATGCGCTATGGATGCTGGCTCTCCCATAGACAGAGTGGGAGCTGCACCCAAAGCGCACAAATAATTGACATCCTTCATTTTGCATGTTGCATCAAAAAAACAACGTGCGCACGGATTATGCACAATCTACATAGATTGTGCTGGGGACGCCGGATGCATACATTTACCCTGCAGTGCTAAGCGCAGCGTAAATGCATGATATTACGCAACGTGCGCACAAGCCCTTACAATTACTGAGGTAAAACTCACCAAATACTCAATGTGTGCACGTAGCCTTACAAATACTGAGGTAAAAACCTCGCCAAATACTCAATGTGTGCACATGCCCTTATAAATACTGAGGTAAAACCTCACCAAATACTCAATGTGTGCATGTGGCCTTACAAATACTGAGGTAAAAACTCACCAAATACTCAATGTGTGCACATGGCCTTGCAAATACTGAGGTAAAAATGTTATTGAATACTCAATGTGTGCACATGGTCTTACAAATACTGAGGTAAAATCTCACCAAATACTCAATGTGCGCACGTGACCTTACAAATACTGAGGTAAAATCCCACCAAATACTCAATGTGCGCACGTGACCTTACAAATACTGAGGTAAAATCTCACCAAATACTCAATGTGTGCACGTGACCTTATAAATACTGAGCTAAAAATCTTATTGAATACTCAATGTGTGCACATGGTCTTACAAATACTGAGGTAAAATCTCACCAAATACTCAATGTGTGCTTATGGCCTTACAAATACTGATACTCATATAAACTATAGGTACAGGAGTGTTTTGGAGCAAAACTCTATTATATGCATCACATTAATTTCTTTAATAGTCTTTCATTTTCAGCATCAAATGAATATTATTCTTAGGTTGTAGATATGTCCCTTACATGCACCAATCAAAATTCAGCATATTGATTTTCCTTTGTTAGTGGTACTACAATTATACATTACTTATACCCAAATGAAACATTAGTGCACTTCCACATTAAGCAGCTGGTTACTCTAACTTCCTATGCAATGTTCTTGTAACTTTACAAACTGTTACATTTATCCATTCTGCCAAACAGTCACCATATTGTATATGTCTCAAAACTGGCATACATCTAGAAATACAATGCAAAGGATGGGATAAACATTGATTGATGAGAAATGCCAGCAAACCACTCTGACTATGCCACAGCCTATAGATACAGAACTATGATAGATGAGATCCAACATACAGGGATAAGACAGGAGGATGCATTTTTACCTGAGATAACACACACATTTCACACAGAACTGATGAAGATCAGAAAGCATTTTTACAACCAATCTTAATATGTCCAATTCTCTATTAACATCAACAATAAAGGGGGTTGCTCACAATTTATATTGCGTTTCTTAGCACTGGGTTGCTGGGGTTCGACTACTCTAGCGCATGTATGCTCTGCAGTAAGTACGAAGGGGAGCCACCTTTAAGATAGTTTCATATGGTACATAAGATGGTAGTAGTTTGAACCTGACAATCTTAACATGAATGATTGGGGACAGGAGGATTGATATGTTGAATAAAACAGGTTTTCTGATTTCACAATATTGAGGGCTTATACTAACGCTATGACTATAATAATATAGTGGGTCTAAATCCAAGAAAAATAGTAGAAAGGAAAGGGTAGGACTCAGCACCAATACCGCATAGTAAAAACTTAGAAACTTTATTTCATCCTTTTAAAAGAGTCAAAAATATTCCAAAATAAACGCCATGCGGCTTTTTGACTATTTTAAAAGGATGAAATAAAGTTTCTAAGTTTTTACTATGCGGTATTGGTGCTGAGTCCTACCCTTTCCTTTCTACTATTGCCCTGGATCATGGACCTGCCTGTCCGGTGGACTACGAGCATCCATCCAAACCTGGAGGACACCTGGGGAAGCTGAATCAATTTTTCCTTCTCTAAATCCAAGAAAACAGCAATCTTGGGGAAAAAAATGCTGCAGCTCCTCCAATGTTTACACAGCTTTGCATAGCTACATGCTATACACCTTTTGAGGACAATGTTTTTTTACTGTAGACCTAAAACGAACAGGCAGGTAGTTGCTAACCAATCTCATATTCGTGGCCTTTTCTGGAAATTCTTTTTATTCCAAGCAATGGGATTATGCACTTCCCTCTCGTACTATTGAAAAATATATCCACATTCAAGTAAGATGTGCATATTTTTTGGAATATAGGACTCAGGAGAAATAGATGTTGGTTCATCAAGCAATCAACCAGCTATCTATTGTGTGTGGACACCTTTATGCCCAAAACACATAAACATATAATGTGTATTGGTCCTCCAGGGACAGATAAAAAAATCGGGAATTTTGAATTAAAACCCCTGCCGTTTTTGTTCTCCCTGCGAAATGCCATCGCCATATGTGTCTCTCCTCAAAAAGAATATTTGAACACTCTGCCAAGCATTTGTGCATGTGGGGGAATCAGGACAAATAACTGTCGCCAAACAAGCATATAGCTGACAGCTATCTAATATGTATGGGCACATTTAACCCCTTCATGAACGGCCAATTTTGCGCTTTCCGTTTTTTTACGCCATTCTTCTTCCGAGAGATGTAACTTTTTTATTTTTTAGTCAATCTTGCCATATAATCCCGGCGTCACACGGTACGATATATCGGGCAATATGTCGGCGGGGTCACATCGTAAGTGACGCACATCCGGCATCTTTTGATATATCGTAGCGTGTGACAGCTACGAGCGACGGTGAACGAGCAAGAATACTCACCTTATCGTTGCTCATTGACACGTCACTCATTTTCAAAAAGTCATTTCTTCTTCTTTGCGCCAGTTGTTCATCGTTCCCGGGGCAGCACACATCGCTCCGTGTGACACCCCGGGAACGATGAACACAGCTTACCTGCGTCCCGCCGGCAATAGAAGAAGGAAGGAGGTGGGTGGGATGTTTACGTCCCGCTCATCAACACCCCTCCGCTTCTATTGGCCGGCCGCGGTGTGACGTCGCTGTGACGCCGAACGTCCCTCCCCCTTCAGGAAGAGGATGTTCGCCCACAGCGACGTCACTCAGCAGGTAAGTCCATGTGACGGGGGTAAACGACTTTGTGCGCCACAGGCAACTAATTGCCCATGATGCACAAACGACGAGGGCGGGTACGATCGCTTGTGCAATCGCACGATAGATCGTACCGTGTGACGCCAGCATAAGAGCTTGTTTTTTGTTGAATAAGCTGTACTTTTAAATGAATCCATGAGTTTTACCATATAGTGTACTGGAAATGGCAAAAAAAATTCCAAATGCGGAAAAAATTGCAAAAAAAAAGTGCGATTGCACTATTGCTTTTGGGATATTTATTCACTGTGTTCACTATGTGGTAAAACTGATGTGTTGGTGTGATGCCTGAGTTCGGTGCGAGTTCATAGACAACAAACATGAATAGGTTTACTTTTATCTAAGGGGTTAAAAAAAAAAAAAAAGATTGTCCAAATAAAGTTGGGTACGTTTTGTGCCATTTTCTGCGACCCATAGCGTTCTCATTTTTTGGGATCTATGGCTCAGTGATGGCTTATTTTTGCCTCTTGGCCTGACGTTTTTAACAGTACCATTTTTTGCACTGATGCTACATTTTGATCGCCTGTTGTTGCATTTTGCGCAAAATATGAGGCGACCAAAAAACATAATTTTGGCATTTGGAATTTTTTTGCCACTACGCCGTTTACCGATCAGATTAATTGATTTTATATTTTGATAGATCGGGCATTTCTGGATGCAGCGATACCAAATGTGTGTGTATTTTTTATTTTATTAATCCTTTAATTTTCAATGGGGCGAAAGGGGGGTGATTTGAACTTTTAGGTTTTTTTATTTTTTTTAATTTGTCAAAACTTTTTTTAAACTTCTTTATAATTTTACTAGTACACCTAGGGGGCTATAAGGATCAGCTGTTTGATTGCTGATTTATTTCTCCTGATCAGAGCAGCATCGCTCAGATCGGGAGAAATGATCAAGTCTTGTAACCTGCAGTACTCGGTTAAAGAACCTGAGTCATGTGAGCTACAGGAGTCATCACATTACATCAGATCCATGTGATCACGTCACATGACTTCCGGTGACGGCCTGTGAGTATTAGATCACCACGATTGCCATTAAAATGGCACTGTCACATTTTGACAGTGCCATTTAAGGGATTAACAGGTACGCTTGGATAGCGATTCCACTCGTACCTACGAGGCACACATGTCAGCTGACATGTGCGCAGATCCCCGCCTGCAGCCCGCAGCAGGTGGAGATTAACAGTATGACCGCAGGAACATAATATTACTGTCATTAAAGGGTTAAACAAGAATTGGGCAAACCAAAATAAGTTATGTAGTGATTGTTTACCTAAAGTGCTTAAACAATGTAAATTTTACAATATTCAGACCAATCTTTAGATGTGATTACATAATGCAAATAGCAATTCCTGTGAAGACTTCAAGCTTATCTCATTCTAAACTGATGTGTCATGAACAGCACTCTGCTGCACTCATTCATCAGGAGAATAACGCAATTGACCATTGATTAATGTACAAGGCCATGGCTGTTTCCACTACTAGGCCAATTATTGGGGATTGTAATGCTTTCGGGTGCAAGCGGAAGTGGACCCACCAGGCTGCAGCACCGGTTGCATAGATTTGGCTGCCAATAATACCTCGAGATGAGAATAATTGTTTTCTTCTGTCCAGCGTGACCGGCTAGCTTAGAGGAGTGACCCCACAGCAACACACACCTCCTATCCGCTTCTGCAACTAATGTTTTTTTGGGTGGTACCTGAGACACGCTTTCCGGAACTACCACAAGCATCAATAATGTGTTGAGGTGCTTCCTCCTGGATGGCTATCTCATAGGACCTGGAAAGTGCATACACCTTGACATTCTTTTCGACTGGACAGAAACGAAGAACAAAATCGAAGTGGGCGAAGAACAGTAACCATTGGGCTTGACGCAGATTCAGCCTCTGAGCCAACTGTAGGTAGGCCAAGTTTTTTTGGTCAGTGGAGATGACAACTGGATGCACCGCCGCCCCTTCCAGTAGGTATCACCACCCCTCCAGAGCCATCTTGATGTTCAACAGTTTTTGGTCCTCAATCAAATAGTTGTGCTCAGGAGCAGAGAAGGCCCTGGAAAAGAAACTGCAGGCTACCATCTTACCAGAAGTAGACTTCTGCATGTGGACCACACTGGCCCCGAAGGATGAAGCATCCACTTCCAGAAAGAACTGCCTGTTAATCTCTGGTCTACGTAGTGCTAGAGCCGAAGAGAAGGCAATAAACACACTCTCCACTTTAGGAGTCCACATTTTGGGACTTTCCCCCTTGCAGCTCAGGACCGTGATGGGGAGAATCAGAGACGAAAATTGCGGGATGAATTGACGGTAATAATTAGTTAAGCCAAGGATCCTTACTCTTTTTGGATGAGGCCACTCTAAACTGCCGATACCTTCTCTGAATCCATCTTCAAGCCTGTGTCAGAGATTATGTAACCCAGAAAGGGAGGGGAAGTCTGTTCAAAGTGGCACTTCTCAAATTTAGCGTATAAACGATTCTCCCTCAGCTTCTGTAGAACCTGGTGAACTTTCCTCTTGTGTGTTGGCAGATCAGGAGAGAACATAAGAATGTCGTCCAAGTACACCACCACGTATGAGTAGAGAAAATCGAGGAATATATCTATGATAAATTCCTGGAAGACCACCAAAGCATGGCTGAGCCCAAATGCATTACCCAATACTCAGTGACCATCATGGATAGTTTTCCATTCATTAACCTGCCTTATACAGAAAAGACTGTACACACCCCAGAAGTCGATCTTGGAAAAGTTCCTGGAACCTCGGGGGTGGTCGAACAATTCCAATATAAGCAGGGGCGGATACTTATTCTTGACTGTTATTTGGTTGAGTCCTCTATGAGCAATACAGGGGAGCAGGGAACCATCCTTTTTCTTTACAAAGAAGAACCCGGCTCCAGCCGGGTGAGGAGGATTTCTTTATAATTCCTCTTGCTAATGGACAGTATAGTGGCCTACAGTGAGACTTCCCTAGCAGAGTCTAAGGAGTGAATATCCTGTTGAAGGACTCTACCCAGTTTATTAAAAACTATACAGAATGACCCTAGGAATGTGTGCAGGTTCAGGATAACAGGATCACTTCTCTTCCATAATGGATTGATCTAAACTGGGGCCTCACCAGTCAGGTGCAGCATCACAAAGGCTACTTTGATCTGGTCCGAGATGGAAAGATGGGACAAAATTTCAAAGTGAAACTTGCACTGATTTATAAATCTCTTAAACTGCTTGGGTTCGCCGTCAAACCAAAGAGGAGTAGACAAATGGGGGCCAGAGGTTGAAGCTGGATTTGCTGCCGAAGTAGAGACTACAGCTGGTAAATGAGCAGGTGGAGGCATAGGCATCAATGGATGGGTGTCCACTGACCGCTTATGAGTCAAGAGCTGATTTAGTTCTTCATGTTTAAGGACCATCTCTTGCTGCAAGCCAACACGCTGGATGCACTGGAGCCAGTGGGATCCATGGCCTAGACAAACTGTAATGCTCGTGGGTGTGAGCAAGAATGGACCCATTGCTCCACAGCACCAGTTCACTTAAGGGGCATAACTAGGTACACACCAGGTATTCACCAAAGCCTCTGATCGTGAGGTTGGATTTGGCTGCCGGTAGCCACCAGGTGCTACTCAGGGAGACATGGTACTGCGACAGCTGACCCCAGGGGTCGTGGGTACAGATACAGACAGTCTTTGAAGAGGTCCGAAGTAGGCAAGATAGGTAGGTACGGCAGGTACAGCTGGTATGGATACATGCAGCAGCCAAGTTAAAGGAAACCAAGTCCCCAGGTCCAGATGATTTATACCCTAGAGTCAAGAAAGAGATAGCTGAGGAAATAATAGTGCCACTTGCCATAATCTTCAATAAGTCATGGGAAACAAGAGAGGTCCCTCTAGATTGGAAAAGGGCAAATGTGGTTCTCATCTACAAAAAGAGGGAAAAGAAGGATCCAGGGAATTATAGGCCAGTAAGCCTGACCTTTATAGCAGGAAAAATCTTAGAGCAAATTGTCAAAAACATTTACTTAGGTACCTGGATGGGAAGGCATTAATCAACCAACGCCAGCATGGCTTTATGACCAATAAATCTTGTCAGATAAACCTGATTTCCTTCTACAACAAAGTCACTGAATGGTTGGACCAGGGGAATGCTGTGGATATAATATACCTTGACTTCAGTAAGGCATTTAATAAAGTATCACATGACATCCTCATTGAAAAAATGATCAAGTATGTAACTGACAAAAAATCATTTAGATGGATTCACAACTAGTTTAATGATCGGGCACAACGAGTAATACTAAATGGATACACATCAACGTGGAGGAAAGTCAAAAGTGGGGTGCCGCAAGGCTCTGTCCTGGGGCCAATGCTGTTTAATATCTTTATAAATGATTTGGATAATGGAATTATTGGGAAACTAATAAAATTTGTAGATGATACTAAGATAGGAGGACTAGCCAGCACTAGAGAGGAAAGAGAGTGAATTCAAAAGGATCTAGACACACTTGAACAATGGGCTGAGGAGAACAGAATGGTTTTTAACAGGGACAAATGTAAAGTCCTACAGCTGGGTAAAAGAAATGTAAAAAGCATATATAGTATGGGAGGAATAGAACAAAGTGATAGCACCGAGAAAAAGGACTTGGGCATAATAGTGGATCCCAGATTCCACATGAGCCAACAATGTGGAGCTACAGGTAAAAAGGCCAACAAAATTCTGGGATGTATTAAGACAAGCATTGAATTTAGATCAAGAGAGGTAATTATTCCCTATACTCTGCCCTGGTTAGACCCCACCTGGAATACTGTGTACAGTTGTGAGCGTCCCAATTCAAAAAAGACATCGATATATTGGAGGAAGTCCAGAGAAGAGCTCGCAGGGGGTTGGACCCGATGGCCCTTGAGGTCCCTTCCAACTCTACCATTCTATGATTCTATGATTCTAGGTATGGCAGGTACAGCTGGTATGGATAGATGAAGCACCTACTAGGGTACAGACTGGTGTTAGCAATACATCACTATAGCAGCAGAACAAAGCAAGGGACTTGACAATGAACAACGCGTCTCTAAAGGATCTATGTACCTGAGTACAGTCACTGCCAACACCACAATAAAACAAGAAAAACTACTAATACCACCAATTGTTTATACAGGCTGATTGGACACCCGTTACAGATAGCATATGATTTCCGTAATGCAGTTTATAGAGCAAGAATAACTATTAAATTACGCATATTTAACATGAAAAGTAGGCAGTGTTTATAAAAACATACAAATAATGTTACAAAGGGGACAAAACAATACAATTACATATAAATATACAAGCATATACAATTACAAAAAATAAAAGTAATAACAAAAGAAAGTTACTAAACATGAGGCACGAAAATGGTTCAGATTTGTGGAGGGAAGAACTCCAGTGGAACATGGAACAATCCTACACAGCAATGTATCATCCGGGCATTTTACAAGGATCATAATTTGGCATAGGCTTTTATTAACAGAAGTTACACCCACATACCTCCCACCTGGTGATTCATAACTCGGCAAGTAATGGGATGCGACTTCAGTCTCCAGAAAATATGAGATCTCTAACTTTCAGGATATCTTCTTCACCCCTGGAGATCCCAGGCGGAAGATATTGTAATCATATTTCTTATCACGATTTTACCTTTTTATAGATAAGAAACATGGCATGGATAGCACCACCCTACATCTCCTCTCTCATCTCTATCTATTATCCCACCCGTACGGAATCATAATCTGTTCCCTCCTATTCATCTACCTCCACATTTTACATGCACCCAATAGCACATGGTAACTGTACTAAGACTGATACTGGCCGATGACCACATCATGAAAGTCCCTATAATGATGGCTGGACCATGCATAACAAGCATGAACTACCTATTGTGACCCCCTCTATCTCCTTATAGATTGTAAGATTGCAGACGGTGCCCTCCCTCGTCCTGTAACTGGTGAACTATGTGTTACTTTGCATTGTTTTTTGTTTTGGTTTTTTTCATTGTCTGTACATATCCCCATCTAATTGTAAAGTGCTGTGGAATATGGTGGTGCTATATAAATTAAATGTATTTTTATTATTATAGCATAATCCAGCATAGTAATTTGGATCTCATAGCCAGGCCTCACAATTCTGAATAAGAATTAAAAAATAATTGAATAAGAAGCAGGTGTGTTAAATTTGGTGTTATCACATACTGGTCACTAGAAATTTAACATGGCACCTCATGGCAAAGGATTCTCTGAGGATTTGATAAAAATAATTGTTGCAGTACATAAAGATGACCTGGGCTATAAGAAGGTTACCAACACCCTGAACCTGAGCTGCAGCACTGTGGCCAAGATCATTCAGGTTCCACTCAGAACAGTCCTCACCATGGTCAACCAAAGAAGTTGTGTGCACGTTCTCGGCATCATATCCAAAGGATGGCTTTTCAAAATGAGTACAGCCTGTATTACTGCAGAGCTTGTAGGGGTGAGGGGTAGGCCTCTCAGACCAAACGCAGCACACTGCATCAAATTGGTCTGCATGATTGTCTTCCCAGAAGAAAGCCCTTTCTAAAGATGATTCACAAAAAAGCCTGCAAACAGTTTGCTGAAGACAAACAGACTAAGGACATGGATACTGGAACCATGTCCTGTGGTCTGATGAGACCATGATAAACGTGTTTGGTTCAGATGTTGTCAAGCGTGTTTTGTGGCAACCAGGTATGGAGTAAAAAGACAAGTATATCCTGCCTACAGTCAAACATGGTGGCTGGAGTGTCATGGTTTGGGGCTGCATGAGTGCTCCTAGCTGTGGAGGGCTACAGTTCATAGAACGAACAATTAATGCCAACTTGTACTGTGACATACTGAAGTAGAACATGATCCCTTCACTTTTGAAACTGAGCCGCAGGGCAATATTCCAAGATGATAACCCTAAACACACCTCCAAGATGACCACTGCCTTGCTAAAGAAACTGAGAGTAAAGGTGCAAAACTGGTAAGCATGTCTTAAGACCTAAAGCCTATTGAGCATCTGTGCATCATCATCAAATGGAAGGTGGAGGAGCGCAATGTCTCTAACATCCACCAGCTCCATGATGTCGTCATGGAGGAATGGAAGAGGATTCCAGGGGCTCCTGTGAAGATCTAGTGAACTCCATGCCCAAGAGCGTTAAGTCAGTGCTTGAAAATAATGGCAGCCACACAAAATATTGAGAGTTTGGGTGGAATTAGGCTATAGTCACTTATAAGTGCACACACTTTTGTTGCATGCAGTTTTGACATTAATGACTGTGTGTTGAATTATTTAGAGGACACATCAAATTTATACTGCTTTACAAGCCATACACTGACTACTTTACATTGTATCAAAGTGTCAGCTCTTCAGTGTTGTCCAATGAAAAATATAATAAATATTTACAAAAATGTGAGGGAGGTACACACTTTTGTAACATAACATATGGCAGTTGACTTAATATTTTTTTTATTTGTCTCAACTGCTTTAAATTTGTATAATCAGTTTTAATCATTTATGTCCCACAATTCAATGCAATGTACATTACATTGGTATGGGTTCATGTGTGCCTTATTTTGGTAAAATTGTGAAATTCAAGGTCTTACCATTCAAAAAGCTGAATATATTTGATTGCTCCCTTCACTGTCCTAGTAACTCTTGTGTTTACAACTGCATTTGTACATAGGGTTCCCAAGAATGTGTTTATTTACCGTAGATAAGTGAGTGTGCTTTGTGCAGATAGCATTCACAATGTGTATTTCCATTTGCAGCTAAAATATTTACTAACCACAGAAAGAAGAAATATGCATGGAACTCAGTCAATTACAGTAGAGTACCATCACATCTTTGATGTTTTAAAGTGCACGGCACAAAATAAACACTTTATAATGTACCTTTTTCTTTTAAATCTAGTTATGACAAATAACTTTAGATGTGTCTGGAGGTTCTTACTGTTACAATAATAATTATTATCCTTATTATTCAGATGTGACGGTCTATACTGATTAGGCATCTAAATTGTATTGTACTTTTAATACTGTAGGATTATAAATATGAAATCTATTTCGTAAAGTTTACCTATCTACGTATAGTAAAGTGCATAACAATTGGTCACAGCTCATAGATATTATTAATTACATCTAACAATTATACATTATTAATTGTCAAGGTCTCTTAGGCTATGTTCACACAGGACGTTTTTGCAGCGTTTGTTAGCTGCAGGTTTGCCTTGGTTTTATGCAAATCTATGCTAATAAAATGCTGCTTTTTACAGTCCCTGCAAAGTCTGAGATTTCTAAAATCTCATGCACACACACACACACGCACACACACACACACGCACACACACGCACGCACACACACTCACACTCACACTCACACACACACACGTCAGGATTTTTTCCTGATGGTTTTGTGAAATACCTCCGGTTTTGCTGCGTTCTGAAAAGAATGATCATGTCAATTCTTTTCAGTGCTTTTGCTAAGGTTTTCACCCTAGTGACAGGTGGACTTGCAGATACCGTGCGAGTCCACCTGTCACCAAATACCCTGAATTGATCCAAGGTATCTGGCTGGCACTTAAATGGTGGTGGGGATAGGGGGATTGGAGCAGGCACGCTATATTTACCGAATCCCTGGCGCGGCTGTACATCTGGCGGCTCCTCCACTTCCCCGCTCATTCCATATTCCCTGCATTCATGTGTGATTGGTTGCAGTTGGACGCGCCCCCAGCATCTGACTGCAACCAATCCCAGACCTGGCCTGCGGGTCTAGCGTAGAGAGTTAGTGAGCCACTCATTCAGCGGTGACCTCACTCAGGCTATTACCGGTCACATTTATCGCCAGCTGTGACTGGGAATCACCTGAGTGCAGTGACTGCTGATCATGCAGTTCATTCATTCTCTGGCGATCACAGTGGGCAGTCCGCTATGGCTGCGCGCTGTGATCTTCAGATGTAGCAGAGCTGAATCACCATGCAACGTTGTGTGGACTATGTTGGACCTGCAGGGATGATTATGGGGTTAATAAAGTGGTGAAAGAGGTGGCTTTTTGTATTTTATTTCAAATAAAGGATTTTTCAGTGTTTGGTGATGAGGGTGTCTCATAGACGCCTGTCATTACCAATGTAGGCCTTAGTCGCAGCTATGAGCTGCGATTAACCCCTTATTACCCCAATTGCCACCGCACCTGGGCAATTCGGGAAGAGCTGGTTAAAGGGCTGGGATTGTCGAATCTAATGGATGCTACAATCCTGGGCGACTGCAGGCTGATATTTTTAGGCTGGGTCTCTCAAGCATGAGAATACCAGCCCCCAGCTGTGGGCTTTATCTTGGTTGGGTATCAATATAGGGGTAACCACACACTGTTTTCTTTTTATTATTTATTTAAATAATTAAAAAAACAGCATGGGATCCCTCTTATTTTGATACTCAGCCAAGATAAAGCCCACAGCTGGGGACTGCAGCCTGTGGCTGTAGGCTTTATCTGTGCTGGGTCTCAAAATATGGGGGGACCCTACATCATTTTTTTCATTTATTTATTTTTTGCTGTACAATAGATCTGCAGACTCTGGTGTGGGGGAGGGGGAAGCAGTGAATATGCATGAGGCTAATGAGCGGCACCAGAAGTAGGATGATCCTAGAATGTATGGGCTCCTTCCAGGTCAGTGGACGTGACCAGCTGGGTTAGTGGGCGTGACCAGGTGGGTTAGTGTGCTTGGCGATGTTTTCTCCCTTCCACTACAATCATGCTTCGCCCCCCTGCCCTCCATGTGATAGGGGCCTGTTGAAGACATCATACCTGGAAGGAGCCCATACACTCTAGCATCTATCGGAGACTGGTAAGTATAGCGCGCTTACTTTACTTTTTTTTTTCTTTCTACCTTTTTTTTACTACCTGAATGCCGGATCCAGGTCTCGAGTACTCTTGCACGTTTTCACATCACAGAAAAAAATGCTAAAAAAACGCCACAGAAAATGCCATAAAAACGCACCAAAACCGCAGATGACTCCCAGGAGACATACTGTCACAAGGCCAGGTTTTGGTCAGGTTTTGGTCAGGAAAAAAACGCTGCAAAAACGTCCTTAGCTTTATACATATACATACAATAAATTTAATTTACTTACAACCCTGCTTTAGAAAATACGTTAATTATACATTTATTTTATTTAAGAGGTAAAACCTAAATTTTAATTAGCTGGCTAAAATTGTTGTGAAATGTAAATGGCATCAATAATCCCAACTGGGACAGGAATTGATAGTAGATTACGTCAATATAGGACATACGTGTTTATAGTTGGACATCACATTAAAAATGAAAAATATTTGTTTAAACAGATAAAAATATTAGAAACAGATTTGTCTTCCAACATAGAAACTTAAAGAGGACCTTTCACCAGGTCATGTTGAGGAGGGCCATTGGTTCAAATACTTAATTAACCTCGAGACAGGGGATTGTAGGAAAAATGTTAAATTAAGTAGTTTCTCTTTTCATAGGTCAGTTCAGATAAATCATTGTGTGACACAAATTTAAGATGGACGTCATTTCCTGTTCTCCACACCCTGTCCTGTTATGCAAGTAATGTCCAGATGGGAGAAGAGGACCAACCCACTGATGACCTCATGGACCAACCCACCGACCAGCCCATGGATCAGCCCAAGGACTAACCCATTGACCAACCCACTGACAATGGACATATCCGAGCATGTCTACTGTAGAGCCGACCATGCCTCTTTTCCTAGTTTATATACGTTGATGCTCTGTTGAAATAAAGGTCTTTTGGAGCTGTGCCATTCTCTGATCAAGGAGAGATTCACATCTGACCCTTTTGTCTGGTGTTAATTCCTTCACGCATGCAGTTGATCCATATCCATTAGACCAGGAGCAGGCGACTAGTTAACATTTCAAAGTGTTCACCCTAACAGTCACAAGTGACCAGTTTTTGCTCTTTTTTTATTCCTGCTGTTTCCTTGAATATTCATTTTTTTTTATTAGCCATATGGTTACAAAACTATGTTTTTTTATTTAATGCTAATTATATGGTCTTTACCAAGGGGGTGTTGTTGAGGAGAGCCATAAGATGAAATACTTAATTAACCTCTGGACATAGAGCATTGTGAGAAGTGTGTTTAATTAAATCAATTCTCTATACATACGCCAGTCCGTCTTCAGAGGAACCCAAGATGGCCCACGATGACATCACAGACCGTACCATGACCAAGGATCCACCAGATGACGTCCCTCCCATCACCATCACCATGAATCCATCCAATGACGTCATAGACCCGCCTACAATGATGCCCACCAATCAGCTCCTCATGAACTAACACATTGTTCAACCCACTGACCAATGGACATATCCAAGTATGCTCACTGTAGAGCCGACCATGCCCCTTTCCTAGGTTATATAAAGGCATGCCATTGAATAAATCAAGCAGAGCCTGGGTCGACTTTTGTCGAGGAAAGATGAATATCCGACTGTGTGTCTGATCTAATTTTTCAAGCATGCATTCGATCCATACCAATTAGACCAGGCAGTAGGCAACAAGTGATCTCTGATTAAAAGTTCACCCTAACCGTGCTGCTTACAGCAGAGGTTCCCAACTCCAGTCCTCAAGGCACACCAACAGTGCATGTTTTCAGGATTTCCTTAGTATTGCACAGGTGAAAATTTAATCACCTGCAAAGGTGCTGAATCCAACACCCATGCAATGCTAAAGAAATCCTGAAAACATGCACTGTTGGTGTGCCTTGAGGACTGGAGTTGGGAACCTCTGGCTTACAGGATCCTCTGGGGTGTGTCTTTAGACTGCTCTGCATTATTGCCTGCTTAGTAAAACAATATTAATTAGCTTGCAAAGTCTCCTTAAGGAGAATAGTGTTCCCCCGTGGAATTTTAGGGGCATTGCAGCTATAAGTCCCCTTACCTGGCAGCCAGACTGGCTTGCAAAGTCTCCTTAAGGAGAATAGTGTTCCCCCGTGGTCCCCACATAGCTTTCTCATGAGCCAGATCAGACACCCCCATACTTTGCACTGACGAGGGGCAAGCACCCCGAAACACCGTGTCTGCAAATTGGGATTCTGATCTGGCTTATATATCCTGAGTCATATTGCAAAGGATTGTCGAAAATCCACTTGTGACTTTTAGGATCGCTACTTCCAATAGGTGGCGCTGTGCTAGAGTTTGTCTCCTTTACTGGAGAGACAATTTGAATATTTCCCAGAGGGGCATTGCAGCTATAAGTCCCCTTACCTGGCAGCCAGACTGGCTTGCAAAGTCTCCTTAAGGAGAATAGTGTTCCCCCGTGGAATTTTAGGGGCATTGCAGCTATAAGTCCCCTTACCTGGCAGCCAGACTGGCTTGCAAAGTCTCCTTAAGGAGAATAGTGTTCCCCCGTGGTCCCCACATAGCTTTCTCATGAGCCAGATCAGACACCCCCATACTTTGCACTGACGAGGGGCAAGCACCCCGAAACACCGTGTCTGCAAATTGGGATTCTGATCTGGCTTATATATCCTGAGTCATATTGCAAAGGATTGTCGAAAATCCACTTGTGACTTTTAGGATCGCTACTTCCAATAGGTGGCGCTGTGCTAGAGTTTGTCTCCTTTACTGGAGAGACAATTTGAATATTTCCCAGAGGGGCATTGCAGCTATAAGTCCCCTTACCTGGCAGCCAGACTGGCTTGCAAAGTCTCCTTAAGGAGAATAGTGTTCCCCCCGTGGAATTTTAGGGGCATTGCAGCTATAAGTCCCCTTACCTGGCAGCCAGACTGGCTTGCAAAGTCTCCTTAAGGAGAATAGTGTTCCCCCGTGGTCCCCACATAGCTTTCTCATGAGCCAGATCAGACACCCCCATACTTTGCACTGACGAGGGGCAAGCACCCCGAAACACCGTGTCTGCAAATTGGGATTCTGATCTGGCTTATATATCCTGAGTCATATTGCAAAGGATTGTCGAAAATCCACTTGTGACTTTTAGGATCGCTACTTCCAATAGGTGGCGCTGTGCTAGAGTTTGTCTCCTTTACTGGAGAGACAATTTGAATATTTCCCAGAGGGGCATTGCAGCTATAAGTCCCCTTACCTGGCAGCCAGACTGGCTTGCAAAGTCTCCTTAAGGAGAATAGTGTTCCCCCGTGGAATTTTAGGGGCATTGCAGCTATAAGTCCCCTTACCTGGCAGCCAGACTGGCTTGCAAAGTCTCCTTAAGGAGAATAGTGTTCCCCCGTGGTCCCCACATAGCTTTCTCATGAGCCAGATCAGACACCCCCATACTTTGCACTGACGAGGGGCAAGCACCCCGAAACACCGTGTCTGCAAATTGGGATTCTGATCTGGCTTATATATCCTGAGTCATATTGCAAAGGATTGTCGAAAATCCACTTGTGACTTTTAGGATCGCTACTTCCAATAGGTGGCGCTGTGCTAGAGTTTGTCTCCTTTACTGGAGAGACAATTTGAATATTTCCCAGAGGGGCATTGCAGCTATAAGTCCCCTTACCTGGCAGCCAGACTGGCTTGCAAAGTCTCCTTAAGGAGAATAGTGTTCCCCCGTGGAATTTTAGGGGCATTGCAGCTATAAGTCCCCTTACCTGGCAGCCAGACTGGCTTGCAAAGTCTCCTTAAGGAGAATAGTGTTCCCCCGTGGTCCCCACATAGCTTTCTCATGAGCCAGATCAGACACCCCCATACTTTGCACTGACGAGGGGCAAGCACCCCGAAACACCGTGTCTGCAAATTGGGATTCTGATCTGGCTTATATATCCTGAGTCATATTGCAAAGGATTGTCGAAAATCCACTTGTGACTTTTAGGATCGCTACTTCCAATAGGTGGCGCTGTGCTAGAGTTTGTCTCCTTTACTGGAGAGACAATTTGAATATTTCCCAGAGGGGCATTGCAGCTATAAGTCCCCTTACCTGGCAGCCAGACTGGCTTGCAAAGTCTCCTTAAGGAGAATAGTGTTCCCCCGTGGAATTTTAGGGGCATTGCAGCTATAAGTCCCCTTACCTGGCAGCCAGACTGGCTTGCAAAGTCTCCTTAAGGAGAATAGTGTTCCCCCGTGGTCCCCACATAGCTTTCTCATGAGCCAGATCAGACACCCCCATACTTTGCACTGACGAGGGGCAAGCACCCCGAAACACCGTGTCTGCAAATTGGGATTCTGATCTGGCTTATATATCCTGAGTCATATTGCAAAGGATTGTCGAAAATCCACTTGTGACTTTTAGGATCGCTACTTCCAATAGGTGGCGCTGTGCTAGAGTTTGTCTCCTTTACTGGAGAGACAATTTGAATATTTCCCAGAGGGGCATTGCAGCTATAAGTCCCCTTACCTGGCAGCCAGACTGGCTTGCAAAGTCTCCTTAAGGAGAATAGTGTTCCCCCGTGGAATTTTAGGGGCATTGCAGCTATAAGTCCCCTTACCTGGCAGCCAGACTGGCTTGCAAAGTCTCCTTAAGGAGAATAGTGTTCCCCCGTGGTCCCCACATAGCTTTCTCATGAGCCAGATCAGACACCCCCATACTTTGCACTGACGAGGGGCAAGCACCCCGAAACACCGTGTCTGCAAATTGGGATTCTGATCTGGCTTATATATCCTGAGTCATATTGCAAAGGATTGTCGAAAATCCACTTGTGACTTTTAGGATCGCTACTTCCAATAGGTGGCGCTGTGCTAGAGTTTGTCTCCTTTACTGGAGAGACAATTTGAATATTTCCCAGAGGGGCATTGCAGCTATAAGTCCCCTTACCTGGCAGCCAGACTGGCTTGCAAAGTCTCCTTAAGGAGAATAGTGTTCCCCCGTGGAATTTTAGGGGCATTGCAGCTATAAGTCCCCTTACCTGGCAGCCAGACTGGCTTGCAAAGTCTCCTTAAGGAGAATAGTGTTCCCCCGTGGTCCCCACATAGCTTTCTCATGAGCCAGATCAGACACCCCCATACTTTGCACTGACGAGGGGCAAGCACCCCGAAACACCGTGTCTGCAAATTGGGATTCTGATCTGGCTTATATATCCTGAGTCATATTGCAAAGGATTGTCGAAAATCCACTTGTGACTTTTAGGATCGCTACTTCCAATAGGTGGCGCTGTGCTAGAGTTTGTCTCCTTTACTGGAGAGACAATTTGAATATTTCCCAGAGGGGCATTGCAGCTATAAGTCCCCTTACCTGGCAGCCAGACTGGCTTGCAAAGTCTCCTTAAGGAGAATAGTGTTCCCCCGTGGAATTTTAGGGGCATTGCAGCTATAAGTCCCCTTACCTGGCAGCCAGACTGGCTTGCAAAGTCTCCTTAAGGAGAATAGTGTTCCCCCGTGGTCCCCACATAGCTTTCTCATGAGCCAGATCAGACACCCCCATACTTTGCACTGACGAGGGGCAAGCACCCCGAAACACCGTGTCTGCAAATTGGGATTCTGATCTGGCTTATATATCCTGAGTCATATTGCAAAGGATTGTCGAAAATCCACTTGTGACTTTTAGGATCGCTACTTCCAATAGGTGGCGCTGTGCTAGAGTTTGTCTCCTTTACTGGAGAGACAATTTGAATATTTCCCAGAGGGGCATTGCAGCTATAAGTCCCCTTACCTGGCAGCCAGACTGGCTTGCAAAGTCTCCTTAAGGAGAATAGTGTTCCCCCGTGGAATTTTAGGGGCATTGCAGCTATAAGTCCCCTTACCTGGCAGCCAGACTGGCTTGCAAAGTCTCCTTAAGGAGAATAGTGTTCCCCCGTGGTCCCCACATAGCTTTCTCATGAGCCAGATCAGACACCCCCATACTTTGCACTGACGAGGGGCAAGCACCCCGAAACACCGTGTCTGCAAATTGGGATTCTGATCTGGCTTATATATCCTGAGTCATATTGCAAAGGATTGTCGAAAATCCACTTGTGACTTTTAGGATCGCTACTTCCAATAGGTGGCGCTGTGCTAGAGTTTGTCTCCTTTACTGGAGAGACAATTTGAATATTTCCCAGAGGGGCATTGCAGCTATAAGTCCCCTTACCTGGCAGCCAGACTGGCTTGCAAAGTCTCCTTAAGGAGAATAGTGTTCCCCCGTGGAATTTTAGGGGCATTGCAGCTATAAGTCCCCTTACCTGGCAGCCAGACTGGCTTGCAAAGTCTCCTTAAGGAGAATAGTGTTCCCCCGTGGTCCCCACATAGCTTTCTCATGAGCCAGATCAGACACCCCCATACTTTGCACTGACGAGGGGCAAGCACCCCGAAACACCGTGTCTGCAAATTGGGATTCTGATCTGGCTTATATATCCTGAGTCATATTGCAAAGGATTGTCGAAAATCCACTTGTGACTTTTAGGATCGCTACTTCCAATAGGTGGCGCTGTGCTAGAGTTTGTCTCCTTTACTGGAGAGACAATTTGAATATTTCCCAGAGGGGCATTGCAGCTATAAGTCCCCTTACCTGGCAGCCAGACTGGCTTGCAAAGTCTCCTTAAGGAGAATAGTGTTCCCCCGTGGAATTTTAGGGGCATTGCAGCTATAAGTCCCCTTACCTGGCAGCCAGACTGGCTTGCAAAGTCTCCTTAAGGAGAATAGTGTTCCCCCGTGGTCCCCACATAGCTTTCTCATGAGCCAGATCAGACACCCCCATACTTTGCACTGACGAGGGGCAAGCACCCCGAAACACCGTGTCTGCAAATTGGGATTCTGATCTGGCTTATATATCCTGAGTCATATTGCAAAGGATTGTCGAAAATCCACTTGTGACTTTTAGGATCGCTACTTCCAATAGGTGGCGCTGTGCTAGAGTTTGTCTCCTTTACTGGAGAGACAATTTGAATATTTCCCAGAGGGGCATTGCAGCTATAAGTCCCCTTACCTGGCAGCCAGACTGGCTTGCAAAGTCTCCTTAAGGAGAATAGTGTTCCCCCGTGGAATTTTAGGGGCATTGCAGCTATAAGTCCCCTTACCTGGCAGCCAGACTGGCTTGCAAAGTCTCCTTAAGGAGAATAGTGTTCCCCCGTGGTCCCCACATAGCTTTCTCATGAGCCAGATCAGACACCCCCATACTTTGCACTGACGAGGGGCAAGCACCCCGAAACACCGTGTCTGCAAATTGGGATTCTGATCTGGCTTATATATCCTGAGTCATATTGCAAAGGATTGTCGAAAATCCACTTGTGACTTTTAGGATCGCTACTTCCAATAGGTGGCGCTGTGCTAGAGTTTGTCTCCTTTACTGGAGAGACAATTTGAATATTTCCCAGAGGGGCATTGCAGCTATAAGTCCCCTTACCTGGCAGCCAGACTGGCTTGCAAAGTCTCCTTAAGGAGAATAGTGTTCCCCCGTGGAATTTTAGGGGCATTGCAGCTATAAGTCCCCTTACCTGGCAGCCAGACTGGCTTGCAAAGTCTCCTTAAGGAGAATAGTGTTCCCCCGTGGTCCCCACATAGCTTTCTCATGAGCCAGATCAGACACCCCCATACTTTGCACTGACGAGGGGCAAGCACCCCGAAACACCGTGTCTGCAAATTGGGATTCTGATCTGGCTTATATATCCTGAGTCATATTGCAAAGGATTGTCGAAAATCCACTTGTGACTTTTAGGATCGCTACTTCCAATAGGTGGCGCTGTGCTAGAGTTTGTCTCCTTTACTGGAGAGACAATTTGAATATTTCCCAGAGGGGCATTGCAGCTATAAGTCCCCTTACCTGGCAGCCAGACTGGCTTGCAAAGTCTCCTTAAGGAGAATAGTGTTCCCCCGTGGAATTTTAGGGGCATTGCAGCTATAAGTCCCCTTACCTGGCAGCCAGACTGGCTTGCAAAGTCTCCTTAAGGAGAATAGTGTTCCCCCGTGGTCCCCACATAGCTTTCTCATGAGCCAGATCAGACACCCCCCATACTTTGCACTGACGAGGGGCAAGCACCCCGAAACACCGTGTCTGCAAATTGGGATTCTGATCTGGCTTATATATCCTGAGTCATATTGCAAAGGATTGTCGAAAATCCACTTGTGACTTTTAGGATCGCTACTTCCAATAGGTGGCGCTGTGCTAGAGTTTGTCTCCTTTACTGGAGAGACAATTTGAATATTTCCCAGAGGGGCATTGCAGCTATAAGTCCCCTTACCTGGCAGCCAGACTGGCTTGCAAAGTCTCCTTAAGGAGAATAGTGTTCCCCCGTGGAATTTTAGGGGCATTGCAGCTATAAGTCCCCTTACCTGGCAGCCAGACTGGCTTGCAAAGTCTCCTTAAGGAGAATAGTGTTCCCCCGTGGTCCCCACATAGCTTTCTCATGAGCCAGATCAGACACCCCCATACTTTGCACTGACGAGGGGCAAGCACCCCGAAACACCGTGTCTGCAAATTGGGATTCTGATCTGGCTTATATATCCTGAGTCATATTGCAAAGGATTGTCGAAAATCCACTTGTGACTTTTAGGATCGCTACTTCCAATAGGTGGCGCTGTGCTAGAGTTTGTCTCCTTTACTGGAGAGACAATTTGAATATTTCCCAGAGGGGCATTGCAGCTATAAGTCCCCTTACCTGGCAGCCAGACTGGCTTGCAAAGTCTCCTTAAGGAGAATAGTGTTCCCCCGTGGAATTTTAGGGGCATTGCAGCTATAAGTCCCCTTACCTGGCAGCCAGACTGGCTTGCAAAGTCTCCTTAAGGAGAATAGTGTTCCCCCGTGGTCCCCACATAGCTTTCTCATGAGCCAGATCAGACACCCCCATACTTTGCACTGACGAGGGGCAAGCACCCCGAAACACCGTGTCTGCAAATTGGGATTCTGATCTGGCTTATATATCCTGAGTCATATTGCAAAGGATTGTCGAAAATCCACTTGTGACTTTTAGGATCGCTACTTCCAATAGGTGGCGCTGTGCTAGAGTTTGTCTCCTTTACTGGAGAGACAATTTGAATATTTCCCAGAGGGGCATTGCAGCTATAAGTCCCCTTACCTGGCAGCCAGACTGGCTTGCAAAGTCTCCTTAAGGAGAATAGTGTTCCCCCGTGGAATTTTAGGGGCATTGCAGCTATAAGTCCCCTTACCTGGCAGCCAGACTGGCTTGCAAAGTCTCCTTAAGGAGAATAGTGTTCCCCCGTGGTCCCCACATAGCTTTCTCATGAGCCAGATCAGACACCCCCATACTTTGCACTGACGAGGGGCAAGCACCCCGAAACACCGTGTCTGCAAATTGGGATTCTGATCTGGCTTATATATCCTGAGTCATATTGCAAAGGATTGTCGAAAATCCACTTGTGACTTTTAGGATCGCTACTTCCAATAGGTGGCGCTGTGCTAGAGTTTGTCTCCTTTACTGGAGAGACAATTTGAATATTTCCCAGAGGGGCATTGCAGCTATAAGTCCCCTTACCTGGCAGCCAGACTGGCTTGCAAAGTCTCCTTAAGGAGAATAGTGTTCCCCCGTGGAATTTTAGGGGCATTGCAGCTATAAGTCCCCTTACCTGGCAGCCAGACTGGCTTGCAAAGTCTCCTTAAGGAGAATAGTGTTCCCCCGTGGTCCCCACATAGCTTTCTCATGAGCCAGATCAGACACCCCCATACTTTGCACTGACGAGGGGCAAGCACCCCGAAACACCGTGTCTGCAAATTGGGATTCTGATCTGGCTTATATATCCTGAGTCATATTGCAAAGGATTGTCGAAAATCCACTTGTGACTTTTAGGATCGCTACTTCCAATAGGTGGCGCTGTGCTAGAGTTTGTCTCCTTTACTGGAGAGACAATTTGAATATTTCCCAGAGGGGCATTGCAGCTATAAGTCCCCTTACCTGGCAGCCAGACTGGCTTGCAAAGTCTCCTTAAGGAGAATAGTGTTCCCCCGTGGAATTTTAGGGGCATTGCAGCTATAAGTCCCCTTACCTGGCAGCCAGACTGGCTTGCAAAGTCTCCTTAAGGAGAATAGTGTTCCCCCGTGGTCCCCACATAGCTTTCTCATGAGCCAGATCAGACACCCCCATACTTTGCACTGACGAGGGGCAAGCACCCCGAAACACCGTGTCTGCAAATTGGGATTCTGATCTGGCTTATATATCCTGAGTCATATTGCAAAGGATTGTCGAAAATCCACTTGTGACTTTTAGGATCGCTACTTCCAATAGGTGGCGCTGTGCTAGAGTTTGTCTCCTTTACTGGAGAGACAATTTGAATATTTCCCAGAGGGGCATTGCAGCTATAAGTCCCCTTACCTGGCAGCCAGACTGGCTTGCAAAGTCTCCTTAAGGAGAATAGTGTTCCCCCGTGGAATTTTAGGGGCATTGCAGCTATAAGTCCCCTTACCTGGCAGCCAGACTGGCTTGCAAAGTCTCCTTAAGGAGAATAGTGTTCCCCCGTGGTCCCCACATAGCTTTCTCATGAGCCAGATCAGACACCCCCATACTTTGCACTGACGAGGGGCAAGCACCCCGAAACACCGTGTCTGCAAATTGGGATTCTGATCTGGCTTATATATCCTGAGTCATATTGCAAAGGATTGTCGAAAATCCACTTGTGACTTTAGGATCGCTACTTCCAATAGGTGGCGCTGTGCTAGAGTTTGTCTCCTTTACTGGAGAGACAATTTGAATATTTCCCAGAGGGGCATTGCAGCTATAAGTCCCCTTACCTGGCAGCCAGACTGGCTTGCAAAGTCTCCTTAAGGAGAATAGTGTTCCCCCGTGGAATTTTAGGGGCATTGCAGCTATAAGTCCCCTTACCTGGCAGCCAGACTGGCTTGCAAAGTCTCCTTAAGGAGAATAGTGTTCCCCCGTGGTCCCCACATAGCTTTCTCATGAGCCAGATCAGACACCCCCATACTTTGCACTGACGAGGGGCAAGCACCCCGAAACACCGTGTCTGCAAATTGGGATTCTGATCTGGCTTATATATCCTGAGTCATATTGCAAAGGATTGTCGAAAATCCACTTGTGACTTTTAGGATCGCTACTTCCAATAGGTGGCGCTGTGCTAGAGTTTGTCTCCTTTACTGGAGAGACAATTTGAATATTTCCCAGAGGGGCATTGCAGCTATAAGTCCCCTTACCTGGCAGCCAGACTGGCTTGCAAAGTCTCCTTAAGGAGAATAGTGTTCCCCCGTGGAATTTTAGGGGCATTGCAGCTATAAGTCCCCTTACCTGGCAGCCAGACTGGCTTGCAAAGTCTCCTTAAGGAGAATAGTGTTCCCCCGTGGTCCCCACATAGCTTTCTCATGAGCCAGATCAGACACCCCCATACTTTGCACTGACGAGGGGCAAGCACCCCGAAACACCGTGTCTGCAAATTGGGATTCTGATCTGGCTTATATATCCTGAGTCATATTGCAAAGGATTGTCGAAAATCCACTTGTGACTTTTAGGATCGCTACTTCCAATAGGTGGCGCTGTGCTAGAGTTTGTCTCCTTTACTGGAGAGACAATTTGAATATTTCCCAGAGGGGCATTGCAGCTATAAGTCCCCTTACCTGGCAGCCAGACTGGCTTGCAAAGTCTCCTTAAGGAGAATAGTGTTCCCCCGTGGAATTTTAGGGGCATTGCAGCTATAAGTCCCCTTACCTGGCAGCCAGACTGGCTTGCAAAGTCTCCTTAAGGAGAATAGTGTTCCCCCGTGGTCCCCACATAGCTTTCTCATGAGCCAGATCAGACACCCCCATACTTTGCACTGACGAGGGGCAAGCACCCCGAAACACCGTGTCTGCAAATTGGGATTCTGATCTGGCTTATATATCCTGAGTCATATTGCAAAGGATTGTCGAAAATCCACTTGTGACTTTTAGGATCGCTACTTCCAATAGGTGGCGCTGTGCTAGAGTTTGTCTCCTTTACTGGAGAGACAATTTGAATATTTCCCAGAGGGGCATTGCAGCTATAAGTCCCCTTACCTGGCAGCCAGACTGGCTTGCAAAGTCTCCTTAAGGAGAATAGTGTTCCCCCGTGGAATTTTAGGGGCATTGCAGCTATAAGTCCCCTTACCTGGCAGCCAGACTGGCTTGCAAAGTCTCCTTAAGGAGAATAGTGTTCCCCCGTGGTCCCCACATAGCTTTCTCATGAGCCAGATCAGACACCCCCATACTTTGCACTGACGAGGGGCAAGCACCCCGAAACACCGTGTCTGCAAATTGGGATTCTGATCTGGCTTATATATCCTGAGTCATATTGCAAAGGATTGTCGAAAATCCACTTGTGACTTTTAGGATCGCTACTTCCAATAGGTGGCGCTGTGCTAGAGTTTGTCTCCTTTACTGGAGAGACAATTTGAATATTTCCCAGAGGGGCATTGCAGCTATAAGTCCCCTTACCTGGCAGCCAGACTGGCTTGCAAAGTCTCCTTAAGGAGAATAGTGTTCCCCCGTGGAATTTTAGGGGCATTGCAGCTATAAGTCCCCTTACCTGGCAGCCAGACTGGCTTGCAAAGTCTCCTTAAGGAGAATAGTGTTCCCCCGTGGTCCCCACATAGCTTTCTCATGAGCCAGATCAGACACCCCCATACTTTGCACTGACGAGGGGCAAGCACCCCGAAACACCGTGTCTGCAAATTGGGATTCTGATCTGGCTTATATATCCTGAGTCATATTGCAAAGGATTGTCGAAAATCCACTTGTGACTTTGGATCGCTACTTCCAATAGGTGGCGCTGTGCTAGAGTTTGTCTCCTTTACTGGAGAGACAATTTGAATATTTCCCAGAGGGGCATTGCAGCTATAAGTCCCCTTACCTGGCAGCCAGACTGGCTTGCAAAGTCTCCTTAAGGAGAATAGTGTTCCCCCGTGGAATTTTAGGGGCATTGCAGCTATAAGTCCCCTTACCTGGCAGCCAGACTGGCTTGCAAAGTCTCCTTAAGGAGAATAGTGTTCCCCCGTGGTCCCCACATAGCTTTCTCATGAGCCAGATCAGACACCCCCATACTTTGCACTGACGAGGGGCAAGCACCCCGAAACACCGTGTCTGCAAATTGGGATTCTGATCTGGCTTATATATCCTGAGTCATATTGCAAAGGATTGTCGAAAATCCACTTGTGACTTTTAGGATCGCTACTTCCAATAGGTGGCGCTGTGCTAGAGTTTGTCTCCTTTACTGGAGAGACAATTTGAATATTTCCCAGAGGGGCATTGCAGCTATAAGTCCCCTTACCTGGCAGCCAGACTGGCTTGCAAAGTCTCCTTAAGGAGAATAGTGTTCCCCCGTGGAATTTTAGGGGCATTGCAGCTATAAGTCCCCTTACCTGGCAGCCAGACTGGCTTGCAAAGTCTCCTTAAGGAGAATAGTGTTCCCCCGTGGTCCCCACATAGCTTTCTCATGAGCCAGATCAGACACCCCCATACTTTGCACTGACGAGGGGCAAGCACCCCGAAACACCGTGTCTGCAAATTGGGATTCTGATCTGGCTTATATATCCTGAGTCATATTGCAAAGGATTGTCGAAAATCCACTTGTGACTTTTAGGATCGCTACTTCCAATAGGTGGCGCTGTGCTAGAGTTTGTCTCCTTTACTGGAGAGACAATTTGAATATTTCCCAGAGGGGCATTGCAGCTATAAGTCCCCTTACCTGGCAGCCAGACTGGCTTGCAAAGTCTCCTTAAGGAGAATAGTGTTCCCCCGTGGAATTTTAGGGGCATTGCAGCTATAAGTCCCCTTACCTGGCAGCCAGACTGGCTTGCAAAGTCTCCTTAAGGAGAATAGTGTTCCCCCGTGGTCCCCACATAGCTTTCTCATGAGCCAGATCAGACACCCCCATACTTTGCACTGACGAGGGGCAAGCACCCCGAAACACCGTGTCTGCAAATTGGGATTCTGATCTGGCTTATATATCCTGAGTCATATTGCAAAGGATTGTCGAAAATCCACTTGTGACTTTTAGGATCGCTACTTCCAATAGGTGGCGCTGTGCTAGAGTTTGTCTCCTTTACTGGAGAGACAATTTGAATATTTCCCAGAGGGGCATTGCAGCTATAAGTCCCCTTACCTGGCAGCCAGACTGGCTTGCAAAGTCTCCTTAAGGAGAATAGTGTTCCCCCGTGGAATTTTAGGGGCATTGCAGCTATAAGTCCCCTTACCTGGCAGCCAGACTGGCTTGCAAAGTCTCCTTAAGGAGAATAGTGTTCCCCCGTGGTCCCCACATAGCTTTCTCATGAGCCAGATCAGACACCCCCATACTTTGCACTGACGAGGGGCAAGCACCCCGAAACACCGTGTCTGCAAATTGGGATTCTGATCTGGCTTATATATCCTGAGTCATATTGCAAAGGATTGTCGAAAATCCACTTGTGACTTTTAGGATCGCTACTTCCAATAGGTGGCGCTGTGCTAGAGTTTGTCTCCTTTACTGGAGAGACAATTTGAATATTAATTAGCACTAACTAAAAAGGTGCATATCTCTGGAACACTATTGCAAATATAAAAAACTAAAACTGGAATACTCAGGCAAGCAGTGTGGGGGGGGGAGGCGCTAAAATTGGCCACTTTTGACCCAGTGACAGGTCGTCTTTGAAGCCACAGTACATATTATTATTTTTTTTTTTTTAAAATTTGTAGATTTTTATTGATATTCAAAGAAAACTACAAACAATCATTAACACGACACATAAAGCCATCATGAGCATACGTAGCTGAGTGCATGAATGTAAACCTTATGCAGAAAATTTGAAGGGAGTAAGATAATAGAAGAGAAAAAAGAAAAAAAGAGTGGAGAAAAGAGTTGAGAAGCAGGAATATAGGAATACTAAGCACTCTGAGCACGGGAATTCGCTGATACCAAGACGAGGAACCACAAGCTTAGGGTGCGCAAGTGTCAGGCTGCTGGACATACATATTATTTAAAGCCAGAAAAAAATACCAATTTTGGTGGGAAGGTCAACTATCTAAAGCCTGCTTTACACCTTGCAATTAAGCATACGATATATGCGATCGTACCCGCCCCCATCGTATGTGCGGTACGTTCAATTTGTTGAACGTGTCACACAAACGAATAACCCCCCGTCACACGTACTTACCCGTCCATACGACCTCGATGTGGGCGGCGAACATCCACTTCCTGGAGTGGGAAGGACGTTCGGCGTCACATCGACGTCACGCGGCAGCCGGCCAATAGAAGTGGAGGGGCGGAGATGAGTGAGATGTAAACATCCCGCCCACCTCCTTCTTTCCGAATTGCCGGCGGGAGCCGCAGGACGTAGGTAAGATCTGTTCATCGTTCCCGGGGTGTCACACACTGCGATGTGTGCTACCCCGGGTACGATGAACAAACTGACGTTCAATTTTTAGGAAATGAACGATGTGCATGCGATGAACATTTTACCGTTCAATCGCAATCGCACGTAGCTGTTACATTCTACAAAGTAACTTACGATGCCGGATGTGCGTCACTTACGACGTGACCCCGCCGACACATCGTAAGATATATTGTAGCATGTAAAGCGCCCTTAATGTGTATGTGGGCCTCTCTAGCAATTGGTTAATTTGAATGTAGTGCTAGATCCATTTGTTCAAATGAGGAGTATAAGACAGCTGTTTACTCCCCTTTCTCCCTTGAGAACACAACAACATTAAATTGTATAGGAAAGTCAGTAGAGCTATCTAAGATGTGTGGGCAGCTTCAGCTAGGGCGGCCATTCATGTTTACCTTAAAGGGGATTGGAAAACAAGCAGGTGGTGGACACTTCTGACAGCAGCTTATCTCACAGCAGAACAATCAGGATTGATGGAATCAACAAGCTGATGCTCAATGATAGATGTCTGATGATGGCCAGGAGGCATTCGAAAAGGAATCCTGCCAAAATCATCTGGATCGACTGACATTAATCTCATGTGTATGCGTAGGCCCCATTCAAGGGATATGGCTCCACTTGTGCATTGCGAGAGCATCGGAAGCGATATGCTAATGACCCTCTGCTGCGAGCGCCAGCCGAGAGTCATGCGACTGTGATGCAATCTTGTGATCGCATCACAGGTGCAGAAAAGAGAGAGGAAGCACTTTCTCCCCATCTCCTCCTCGGCCTTTCTCTGCGAACATCGCACTGCACTAGGATGTCATGCGAGTGCAGTGCAATGTTTCACACGCACACATAGACTTGTATGGGAGTGAAGGAGCCGAGACTCGCTGCCAAACGCAGTATGCTGCAATTCATTCCGCATGCCGCTATAGCGTGAGAACTCAATCGCATATGGACACTGACCCTTAGGGGTACTTTACACGTTGCAACATCGCTACCGAAATATCGTCGAGGTCACGGTTGTTGTGACGCACATCCGGCGCCGGTAGCGACATCGCAATGTGTAAATCCTAGGAGCAACGATGAACGAGCACAAAACAGTCAAAAATCGCTGATCTGTGTCACATCGTTCATTTTCATAATGTCGCTCCAGCTGCAGATACGATATTGTTTGTCGTTCCTGCAGCTCCACACATCGCTGTGTGTGAAGCCGCAGGAACGACAAACATCTCCTTACCTGCCTCCACCGTCAATGCGGAAGGAAGAAGGTGGGCGGGATTTTACGTCCCGCTCATCTCCGCCCCTCCGCTTCTATTGGCCGGCCGCTTAGTGACGTCGCGGTGACGCCGAACGCACCTCCCCCTTGAAGGAGGGATTGTTCAGCGGTCACCGTGACGTCGCCGACAAGGTATGTGCGTGTGAAGCTGCCATAGTGATAATGTTCACTACGGCAGCAATCACCAGATATTGCATGTGCGACGGGGGCTGGTATTATCACGCTCTACATCGCTAGCCGATGCTAGCGATGTCGCAATGTGTAAAGAACCCTTAGTTTTGCACTGGAGTGAGAGCAATCCGATGGAATGCAAGTGGAAACGAGCCGAAAAAGTAGAGCTACGTGCATGGATCAAGTAGGCTGGGTACTGAGCATATACAGGATTAATAGTTAGCACAAATGGTAATAGAGTGATGCTAAAGCCCTACAATAAGGATAATATTCCTTCAATATAGATGGTTTTGCAGTGAAACAATGTCATTCACATTTCAGGAAAATAAAAGGAAAAGAAAAGAATATTTAAACATTTACTTATCTATAGAGGTGGTAGAATTTATTTGCCAGGTATGAAATCAGAGTTATAGAATGATTCGCATTTTGCAGAAAAACATTTTTAAAGATTCACTCAACTCTAGCATCACGCTCACATGTTTATCATAAAACCACTATTTTCACTACAGTAGTTTAGGCCATTGTCATTTAACCTCCAATAAGAAAATCAGATTTGTTACAGAAATGTCTGCGACTGAATATCATTTCCATTCAATAGGGTCATATCTGCAATATTTGCATGTTTTTTGCTATCCCCATTGAAATGCATGAGATAGTTCCAGAAAATTCTGTTCCAAATAAGCTGTGTGTAAGCATAGTGTTGAGTGCAAGGTTCTCCTGATCAGAGAATTTCTTGGTGTACAAGGTATATAATGGTCTATGGCTGCACATAATGGTGAAAATGTATTAATGCTGATATATCAATTTTCAGACATTGCTAAACAAACTGTCAACAGATCAGCAGAAGCAGATTAATTATAATACTAATGTTAATGTATTTGCACTAACAAAGCATCAAACAGAACACATTCAAATACACATACATAGTATATAAATTCTGTAACAAATTTAAGTACCACTACAAATGTATACATTTCTGTTAATTGTATTGTTATCACACATCTGCAATTGATGCTTCTGTAATGTTGTAATGTAACATGCTTCTGTAATGTTGGAGGCAACCCTGTTCTTTAAAAAAAAAAAATCAATGGTAGTGTCCAGATTGGCATAGATGGTAAAGTAATGATGAGCTAAACAAAAATTATGCAATCAGCGATATACATACAAGTTGTTTCCTCCCTTAACTTGTTTCCACTGGGCCATGGGTGGACATATCATTGGTGTAACCTGTGCAGCCACACGGGGGCTCGGGAGGATAGGGTGCCCATTTCTACCTCCAAAATAGGTGAAATTGTGTGTTTTGATGAGCTATTGGACTGCAAAGGGCAGTTCTTGCACAGGGGCCCTTTTCTGTCTGCGTCCGCCAGCGCACTGGGCATAGATTGGGAAGGATCTCATACATTTGGCCCATTATCATGCTGTATAAAAAGGCATGAGCATTGTCTTTTTCTGTCTGTGCTGGCATAGTAATGCCTCACTCATCACATGACTACCTGATAAACCTCGTATTCCTTTCAAAGATGACTGAGCCTTCTACGCAGATGTGAACATGACCTATTCTGTTCGTACATGTGATGCAGTTTTAAATTCAGTGCCCTATTGATCATATAGAATTATATTTAATCTTACATATTTTTTTTAATCTGGGGTAATTATATAATGGACAGATAATGGAATGGAAATCTGGTAATGGGAGAAACACAGCCAATTTTGGACATAATAAGATCCTGGGCAAGATGAGTCTATGAAAAATTGTCCCACCTTCATCCAGAAAACTCCAATATCCGTCATCCATAATTGTCATTCATGTGCCATCTGTGTCTCCATTTCTAAGTCAGTGTGTCATCCGTGTGTGATCCATTTTCATACATCTACATTCAAAAATGAACATGTTCAAATCTATTTCCTAGGCTGACATAGGAAATATATCCGGAAAAAGCAGATGCTACACAGATGTTCTGTGTAGGATTCAATTTTCTTTACACACCCATAGACTTTAATGAGGAGTCCCATCCGAGACCTGGGAGAGAATAGTGGATGCTGCCATCTGGACAGCCCTCTTGAGTTACATTGGTCAGTGTTCTGGTCAATTTTTATCCTTATTATACACTTGCCTGATCGAGTCCTTAAAGGAATACAATTTTATGCTGCAAAGGGATATACTCCATGTAAAAGTGAGGGGGCAGTATATGAATCTCTTTGAATCTTTGTGTCAATCTCCATCCTCTCTGGCCTTGAGCTAAGCTTAGTAACTACAGTTGAGAGAGTACCTAACTATTCATACTCACTATACTCATAACAAGTACTGTCTAACACTCACGTATTCATTCCAAATAGCGCGTGCAATGCACGTTAATGGGGAATATTCAAAATGTAATGAGTAACCCGAATTGTGCACTATTTGCTACTCGCACGAAAAGTACGGCATTCGGGTTACTCGTTACTTTGCCAGTTTTCCCCATTGACTTGCATTACACACGCTGTTCGGAATGAATATGCGAGTATTAGAAAGTACTCGTTATGAGTATACCGAGTTCAAATAGTTAGGTACTCGCTCAACTCTATCAGTAATGTAAAATAAGGTTATCCTAGAGTTTTCCCCAAGGCTAAGTATACCAGAGGCTACAAACTAAAAAGGTCAGTACAGTAGTAAGAATGGAAAAACTCCATCTCTTAGGTGAGGTAACAATTATATAGTTACAATGTTGCTGAGATGTGTTTAAATATAATTAAGCTAGGCTGTCAACATGGAAGGTAATTGAGATCTGACATTAATGATATCACAGGCTCGTCTTCAGATCATTATTCTCTACTCTTGTACATGTTTTTGTGCTTGGCTTGACCTTGTTTAGATTGAGTACTTATCAAGGGCAGCATGAATAGTTCATCGCTGTTTTGTCAGGCATACCTAGTATTTAGAATTTACTCTATGTTCAGAACATTTGTTTCTAATCCTCTTCTGAAAGCAATATTTTTTTAACCGATAATTATAACATCATTTCTAAACTTGTTCCTCATCATTGCCAAGAACTCAAGTTTAACTGCTCTTCATGAAACCGAAACCCACCCTTTGTCTGATTTCTCTAAGTCTCCATGCTTAACATAAACTTTAAAGAGACATACCTAAAGTAGCCTACAAATAACCAACAATTCAACGCAACAATTCTAAAAGGCGCATGATCAAAAATAAAGCTGTGTGAATAATTTCTAACACTACCAGCTGCATATATTACCACTCTAGAGATTATATAAACCAGGAAAATAAGGAGCTTAAGGTGAAATAAAACATGTAATTTTTATTGGAACAATCACAAAAATCTAATATGGACTGTAACACAGTAACAAACAAGACATACACAATACCGTGTATAGACGTATATGGTGGGTAGAGGCACCCAGGTAACATACCATCAAGTGACATATTATACATGAGAAATTTGAATCCCTTGTACAAAGTAATATCATTAAATGTAAGTCAATACATAAACCAATCAAGGGAATTCAAAGATACATACCAAAATGCTAAGCGCTTTAAAGTACAAGTAATTAGTCTCAAGATAGATCCTAAGGTGCCCAAGAAATTCTCCAATTATGGACCTCAGACCTCGACGTACATTTCGTGATCGGTCATTAGCTTAATCATGGCGGCTAATGACCGGTCATGAAATATACGTCGTGGTCTAAGGTCCATACTTGGTTTATGTATTGACATCCATTTAAACAATATTACTCTGTACAAGGGATTCAAATTTCTCATGTATTAATATATGTCTCTTGATGATATGTTACCTGGGTACCTCTACCCACCATATACTTCTATGCACCGTATTGTGTTTGTCTGGTTCGTTACTGTGTTTCAGTCCATATTGGATTTTTATGATTATTACAATACAATTTGTATGTTTTATTTGACCTTAAACTCCTTATTTTCCTGGTTTAAATAACCAACAATATTGGTTCTTTCATTTGTTGGTAATTTTTTATTATTTACCACATTCAATTATTATCTCATATTAACGTTTACAAGAGTGAACAAGTTAGGGTGACATGCCTATAAAATCAATATACGGATGCAAAACCAGGATATACAGATATTTAAAAATAAAATAAAATGAAGCCTAATACCATCCAAATATAAAAACACAAATGTAATTGCAGAAGTCAAATTGAATTATAGTCTACAGTCAGAAGTCATGCTTAAGGACCAGGAAGCTAAGGATTGTTGGGCTGTTTGTACGGTTCTTCTTAAAGTTTACATCAGAAGCTTGAAAATCAGGGAAATCTAAAGGGTAAGGGAGAGCAACACACCAGGGGAAGAAACTCACCAATGTAACAGGCAGGCTTAGGAATAGTCCAATAATTCGCTAACTCTTATATCATCTGCTACTATGACTAGATAAGGCAAAGATGAGTGGATTTACTCAGTTGAAAACTAGATTTTTTTTTATATTGATTTAAGTTTTAGGATGAACAGGGGGAATTCTGCATTAAACTGTACCCTGGCATTGCTAACCACCAAACCGCTAAAAACATCTAAAAGCGGTCCTGAATAACTTTGGATGGCTTTCTCAGGCACCATGGTTGCACTCATTCCACTCCTTACTTGTTACACTACAATGAATACACTA